>NC_140592.1:1038182487-1038187487 GCF_964204655.1 Triturus cristatus
TTTCCATAAAAAGTATGATTAGTGCTGCAGAAAGAAAAATTAGGGCACATTTTGAGTGACTTCTTAAATCCTCTTCTATTTCATTAAAAAATTCTGACATGCAGACTGAAACATGCACTTTCAATACCAGCAGCAGTTTTCCCTGGTGAGCAGTAGCTTTACTACAGTGATCTAATGAGCAAAAAGAGTGCTAACATTCTGATTTTATGGCAAATGTGTGACACATTTGAATGCCTTCTTGATGGAATCAAAGTAAAAAACTGAAAGTATTTCCTACTGAGGAGACTGCAGTAAATGAGGAAATTAGGAAACTTCATAACAAATAAGTCTCCCAAGATGGCCACCAGAGACAAAAGAGCCCAAATGTAGCCCAAATATCACCCAGATGTAGCCCAAGTATAGCCCAATGACAGAATGTCCAAGAATGTTCTTAAAAACAACTAGAGCACTTACTGTCTTCATTATGACAAAAGTATGGCACACCTGAAGCCATCTTGATTGGAATAAACTGGTAACACTTAAAACATTTAATTTAAAAAGGAACACAATGAGGGGGTTCATTTTGCCATAGAAATTATGATTAATGCTGAAGAAAGAAAATGAGGGCACATTTTGAGTGACTTCTCAAATCCTCTTCTATTTCATTAAAAAATTCTGACATGCAGACTGAAACATGCACTTTTAATACCAGGAGCAGACTTCCATGGTGAACAGTAGTTTTACTACAGTGATCTAATGAGCAACTAGAGTGCTAACATTCAGAATTTATGGCAAATGTGTGACATATCTGAATACCTTCATGATGGAATCAAAGTAAAAAACTGAAAGCATTTCCGACTGAGGAGACTGCAGTACATGAGGAAATTAGGAAACTTCATAACAAATAAATCTCCCAAGATGGCCACCGGAGACGAAAGAGCCCAAATGTAGCCCAAAATCACCCAGATATAGCCCAAATATAGCCCAATGACAGAAGTGTGCAAAACACTTATTATTTTGTGTTTTTGCAGTGTTATATAGTGCAGACTTGTCAGGTATTGGAGTGCTTTACATGAGCATTGGTTACATCACACAAGAACAAATTCATTTTGGTTGTAGACATGGGGAGACTAAGTGATTTGACCAGAATCACAGAATGTCGAGCTGAAGCAGAAACTTCAACCTGGTTCCCCAGTTGCAAAGTCTGCAGTTCTGGAAGTAACACCACATCCTCTCCCCTAAGTGCAACATTTAATCAAGTTGTCAACTAGATAAAAAAAACATAAAGATAACAAATAATTTAAAAGTGCTTTGTCGCTATTTGAAAACTCAGAAAATATGTCCTTATTTTAGTCTTTTAGAGCACTAACCATAATTTTGAAGCCAATAAGACCCTCTCATATGTGTAATTTCTAAAGGAATGCTCTAGGTATTACAGTTTTGATTACATTAAGATGATGTCAGGCGTTCCACACTTTTGTAATAAATATAGAATGTTAGCAATCTAGTTGTTCATTAGGATACTGTTGAGAGGCAGAGGCCAGGGGCACGGACTCTGAAAATTGAAGGCAGGTAGGAGGGTGCAAAGGCAACAATTTAACCACACTGAGCAGGCAGGAAGGGCCGTGGAAGCACAACAGACTATGGAGGGCAGTGGAAAGGGGGGCAGGGGCAACAAACCAACAATACAGGACTTGCAAGAGAGGCTGTTGGAGGGAAGATCTATTACGGGTCAAGGAAGCTAGGGGCGGTCCCCAGAGCCCCGGGAGCCACCACAGAACTGAGCAGGAGAGTGAGTCAGGGACAAAAGGGGCACCTTAATTTGAGCCGGGGTGCCTAGGAACGCTTGCTCCAAAAATGAAGAAAACAGACATATGAGACATGGAATTGGAGGCAGAATACAATGGCAGTTTAATGAGAAGATGCAACTTCAAAGAAACCGCAGAATAGAGACATAAAGTACAAAATACAGAATCCAGATAATCATACAGCTGTCATGATATTCTCTGTATCTCAATTAATGGACTGACAGAGAGAGAGAGAAAACACATCTATAAATGCATCATGAGAAACAAGTTACACCAAGGAAAATGTTACCTAGGGACACTCACATTTACTCTTAGAGCAAGCATTCCTGCAATTACAATACAACATCTTTTAAATGCAAAAGTAAAGAGAACAATGGTTAAAAAATAACATGACATTTCATATAGGTAAAATAGAATAAGATACTTCAAGCAAAGCAGAGCAAGACATTTTAAGCAAAGGAAGACAAGAGCTCCCAGTTCTTGGGGAAAACCTGCACAGCCTGTTAACCTACATACAGACGGCGAGGTTGTCCGTCGATATCTGTGGGTGCTCCCTTTTTATATCATTTTGTGGGCTCCTTTGCACGCTACATCTACCTACGTATGCTACCCAAAAGCTTCGTCTGCAGATTTTACCAGACATTTCGTCATTTACCCACTTAATGCTGACAATGGACTGGGTGAAAAGGTTAGTCTCTCAGGCCAATCGCTTATCGTAAGTTCCATAGAGCAAGCAGAAAATAATGGGTATTCTACATGAATTCAATATATTCATGTATAAAATCTCCTCAGTTCTCCTAACTTGACGCTCTGCGGTTGCCACTTCCTTAAAAGCGGGAAACCTGCCCAGGAAGCAAGTACCAGTCCAGGATGCAGCCTACTGTATGTCGACAGCTTCAGGGGGATGTTGAACTTTGATACCGAGCACGGAGCACTCGGGTAGGGTGGGGGCTACTAGTTTGGAGCAGAAGGCCTCGCAGACCTGCCTTCAGACTGCTATACACTAAAATTGCAGAGCTATGGTCAATTTAACAAAGAGGCCTACATATTGAACAGAAGGGCCTACACAGGGGTTCTATGCTGGCTGAGTGGTAAGGATGTCTCAGGATAATTATATAGCAACACAGGACCCGCTGGTCAATTTAATACGGCCTACAAATGCGGCTGGCAGGGCAAGGACAAGGGTCTCATACTTCAGGTGTGGACAGAACGGGCCAGGGGCCCCCTGTGATACAAAATCTACCCTCCTTCAAGGCTGTGGCAATGTAATAGACCATTGTGGGCAGAAGGAAGAGGCAATGGTAGTACAACCATACATGCCAACAGACCCGATACAGCCAGGAAACGTCCAATGTTTTTAAGCTCAAATGGGCTTTATTTGATCTGTCTCCTGTCTACAATATCCTCTTTTTCAATGTAACTCAAAGGGGAAAATCAATACCCCAGTTTTTTTTCAAAATCTCCCTCTTACCAAGTTCAAAATGTTCGCAAGTATGGTACATTGGATCATGAAAGGAAATTGGATAGGGACATGGACTTGGATAACAGAGGACAGGAGAGACATGGAGAGGTGCACCAAACTGACCCTGCAGGGCAGGCATCAGGGTTTGCAGCAGCACAATACACCACACAGGGCATGCAGGACGGGAGTGCAGCACAACAATCCATAGAAAGCAAGAGGGAGGGGACAGGACCATGCACATGGACAACAGAGAACAGAGGGGCAAGAGGCAATGGTAGCTAGCTGACCATAATGGACAGACAGGAGAGAAGGCTGCAGCATAACAGACCATAAAGGGCAGGAGGGACGGATCAGGGGCATTACAATGGAACAGACAAGCCAGGAGGGAGGGAGTAGGGGTCTGCACATGTAAACAGAGGGCTGGGGGCAAGGGGGCAGGGCAGGAGCAGCAAGATAGCCATGGAGGTCAGGCAGGATGGGCACTAGAAGCAAGACACAACATGAAGAGCAACAGTGAGACTGTGATGGCATACACACAGACCATGGAGGGAAGGTGGGAGGGGGTCAGGGGCAGCTAACTGACCACACAGGGAAGGTGGGAGGGGCCATGGCAGCACAGAAGACCATGCATGGCAAGTGGGAGGGTTAGTGGCAGCACAATGGCTATGATGGGCAAGAAGGAGGGTGCAGGGGCATGCACAAAGGACGATGGAGGATAGAAGGGAGGGTCAGGACCTGTGCACAGACAAGAAAGTTCAGGGGAAGGGGCCTCACAGCAGACCACACGGGGCAGGCAGGAGGAGCAGTTGCAGCACAACAGACCAGGGAGGGCAGAAGGGTGTGGCAGTACAATGGACCATGTAGGACAGGAGGAAGAGGATAGAGGCATGGCATGTGGACAGGCAGGGTGGAGGTGGCAGGGACAGGTTACAGTCATCTGACAATGCTAGGCAGGTGGGAGGGGAGTGGCAGCTCAACAGAACACTCAGAGTAGATAGGAGTGGCAGGTCCATGGGACTTGGTGGGCAAAAAGGATGGAGCAGGGGCATGCACAAAGACATCGGAGGGCAGGGGGAAGGAGAATAGGGGCAGCAAGCTAAGCACAGAGTTTAAGCAGGAGGTCAATGATGGGGCATAGAATTGGGCAATGGAGGGCAGGAGGAGTGGACTGGTACATCATACTAAATTGAGGGCAGTGGCAGCACATCAGACCATACATGGCAGGAGGGAGGAGGCTAGTCCATGGATTCACACAACAGAGGATAGGGAGGAGGGGGATGGGGCAGCAAGCTAACTGTTCAGAGAAGGCGGGTATTAGAAACTTTATTGTTTTTAAAACATTTTGTCTGTGCAAACTACTTAAAATATGAACAAGTATGCAGCATAATCTCACTTTTATTCAGGAAGAAGAAGACGTTAGTGACTGTGACTCCGGGCTCACTTGGCAAAAACACCCCCTGACCCTCCACCCCCTATCGCAAAATGTAATGCCCGTGAAAAGGGTAGGTGAACACAGTGTTATATAGAACATAGTCCTGAGAGCACGATTGAAAATGAAAACTAGATATAGTGTATGGTATAAACTATGCACCAAAAAGTGTGATATAAGATGAACCAGGCGTGAAATATAATATGCAATACATTGTGCGCAGTGACAGATTCATTGGAGAGCGCGAGATAGCACAGGCACTAGCGCGTGCTATGCGATATGCGCCTTGGAGTGTAATATGCACAGGGCAGTGTTGTGTAAC